>NW_024066010.1:0-9403 GCF_011947395.1 Colletotrichum karsti | reverse complement strand
TATTAAATCTATAATAAAGAACTTATAGTAATTATTAAAGCATTTAAGGAATAGAGACCTTAACTATTAGGAATAAAGTATAAAGTTAAGGTCTATACTAATTATAAGAATCTCACCCACTTTACTACATTAAAAGAACTTAATAAATAATAGATTAAATAGTCTAAATTCCTCTTAGAATTTAACTTCAAAATTATCTACTAGAAAGGCAAAGAAAACGGAAGAGTAGACGCTCTCAGCAGGAGACTAGACCATGAAGTCCAGGTACCTAAGGAAACCTAAGTTATCCTCAAGAAGGACAAGAAAGGAGACCTTATGCCAGCAGCTAGACTCTTAATGATAGCCAGAAGAGATAATACTAGCACAACTGGAAGGATGTCTCCTGAAGCCATTAGGGAAATACACTCTACTCCTATATATAGCCACTAAGGCGTAACTAAGATATAGAAACGTATTAGATAACACTATAATAAAACGGCTATATAATAAGAAGTATCTTTAGTAATTAGGGACTGTGAGGTTTGCGTAAAAAGTAAACCCAGTTGATATCAGCCTTATAGTAAGATATAGCTGCTCCTAGTGCTGCAAACCGCATGGGAATCTATCTCATTAGACTTTATTACTAAGTTACCTAAGTCCCAAGAACTAATAACTAAGGTCCACTATAATAGTGTCCTAGTTATCATCAATAGACTCATAAAGTATTTATACTTTATTCCATATATAGAGTCTAGCACTATAGAAGACCTTGCCTATAAGTTTCTATAGATGATTATTAGCTAATATAGAATGCTAAAGGAAATTATGTCTAATAGAGATAAGTTATTTACTTCTAAGTTTTAGAGATCCCTAATCTTATAGCTTGGATCTAATTATAAAATGTCTACTGCTTTTTATCTGTAAACTAATAGCTAGACAGAACAAATCAATTAGATCATGGAAACCTATCTACACTGCTACGTCAACTACTAGCAAGATAACTAGGTGCAATTGCTACCTATGGCCTAGTTTGCCTATAATAGCGCAGTAGGAGAAAGTACAAAAGAATCCCCATTCTATCTAAACTATAGATTTAACCTAATAGTCTATAGAGAACCACAACAAGGCCCAGCAGCTCTAAAAGCTATAGCAGATATCAATAAACTTAAGGAAATCTAGTAAGAGCTACCTAGAGAACTTAAATTCGTGCGCAAATAAATGCGTAAATACGCTAATACCTTAAGAGTTAAGGGACTAACTCTATAGGAGGGAGATAGTATATACCTTCTCTACTGAAATATTAAGATAAAATAACTAAGCAATAAGTTAGACTTTAAGAAACTTGGACCTTTTGAGATTATAAAGAAGGTATTTAATATTAACTTTAAACTTATACTACTAGATACTATAAAGTGTTATCTAGTCTTTTATATTTTACTCCTCGAAAAAGCACTAGTAGGTTCATATATAGAAGACTATATCATTATGGAACCACTAGAACCAGAATATAAAGTCAAATAAATCATTAACCACTATAAAAATAATGGAAATATAGAATACCTCATTAAATAGAAGGGGTATAGATATAAAGACAACTCATAGGAACCTATTAAGAACCTCTAGCACTCCTAGCAGCTGCTATAGGAGTATCACTAAGCAAGGGACCTAAGTCCATAAACTCCTCCCTAATCCCAAACTCAGTCCAGAAAGGGTCGTTCTTAATACCTCTAGCCTAAAGATCCTCCACAATATATCGCTTATAGGCATCTAATATAGGAAGAACGTTATTAGCCTCCTTAAGTTCCTATATCCCCTAAGTAAACGTCTCTATATAACGCTCTTTAATTAACTTCTAAGTTATATAAATATAAGCTAAATAACTAGCTATATTAGCTACCTCTAATTATACCTAAGTAAGCTTCTTATAGAGCGCTAATAGAGCATTACTAGCCTGCTCCTCCTTTTCCTCTCACTCTTAACGCTAGTCACTAAGACGCTTTACTATAATAAGTTAGAAGCAGCCTATAAAGAAAGATATAATAGGACTTATAGCTTAACGTAATAACTAGTCTATTATAAGGATGCTTTAAATTCTTATACCTATAATAGACCTTTAAACCCTCCGCTATATAATAAGGACGCTTTGCTTAGAAACAGTAAGTATAGGGCATAACGTTAGAAGAACTAAAGCGCTTAAATACGTTATTATAAATAGAATAAAGAACAGATTTTAAATCTTTTAATTTTTAAATACAACCTAATATAGTATTAGCATTATAGAGATTAGGAAGCATAATTAATGCCTCCCCAACCTAGGAGATACTACCTACTTATATTAGTCTAAGGGACTAGACCTTTAAAGAGGGGACCTAATATTATAACCCATTAGGTATAACTAATAAAGGACGCCCTACTAGGATACTAGGCAGTTATAATAATATATTTATATATAGGATCATAGGAACATATAAGGATCCCTTAGGAACGGAAGAACTATAGTATAGGTCATATAATAATAAGATAAGAGATTAGATCCATATGATCAAGATACGGCATCCATATTCCAGAAAGACGGAAGCCATATGCTAAGGATACGGGAGCCGTATAGGGCATATACGGCACCTAGCAATAGGACTACCCAGGACCTATATATAGGATGGACTTAAGTCCACTTAAGGACAAACTTTTATAGCTCTTTAGCAATTAACTTATAATTCTCACTTAAGACTTTTAGCTATACCTAAGTAATAATTACTCTATAACTCTTATTGAGGACTTAACTAATCACTAAGCCCTTTAGAGACCTATAATTACTTAACTAGACCTATAGAACAACTTAATACTATTTATAGTTCTTAATCCCTAACTTACTACTAACATAAACCCACTATCAGTTAGCTGGCCGTAACAACCGGGCGGTTAGAACGTTACCTTTGTATGTAGGATCACGGGAATATGAGGGGCTCGCCCGGAACGGAAGAACTATGGTATAAGTTACGTGATGATAAGCAGGACTGACTTTCGATAAGCGGTCCCAGGACTAGGATAAGGATCAGGACCGACGTGCTAAGGGCGGTCCTTAAGGAGGACCGACTCTCAGATCGCGGTCCACGTAGGAAGAGAAGTATCTAGGACTTATATATAGGATGGACTTGAGTCCGGCTTAAGGACAGACTTCCATAGCTCTTCAGCAATTAACTTATGATTCTTACTTAAGACTTTTAGCTATACCTAAGTGATAATTACTCTATAACTCTTATTGAGGCCTTAACTAATCACTAAGACCTTTAAAGACCTATAATTACTCAACTAGACCTATAGAACGACTTAATACTATTTCCAGTTCTTAATCCCTAACTTACTGCTAACACAAACCCACTATCAGTTAGCTGGCCGTAACAATGGGGTGGGGTTTAATTGCTGCTCCTGATGGTTTGGCGCCTAATGGGGAGGTAGTGAATATAAAGTCTTGTGACGATTTGATAGAAGCCTGGGGTTCTCAGCTTATATATATAGTGCTGCGTTGTTGCTGCTCTGCTAAGGGCGTCCCAACCTTTTTGCTGAGGGTAGAGGTTTTAAGTTGGACGGCTCCTATTGTTATTACTAGCGTAAATAGCTAGAATTATTATCCTTATTATCTTCATATTTATCTTTATCTTCCTTATTATAACTATTATTACTATTGCTAATATCTAGGGTATTATGACTGCCTAATAAATGCGGGGTGGGCGTTAGGATACCTAGCAACTCACTAGCAGATGACGTGAGGAACTTCTTAATCCCGCATTGGAGGGAGAGAAGTGAGGGGTCGTTCTTCTTGATCGGCCGGCTGCCCAGCCTGAGGAGCGTGCTGTAGAAGGCGGCCACTAGGGTGGACACCTGCTCCCGGCGGACGCCCTCGTCGGTACCAGGCGCTGCTCGCCATGATGGCCAGAGGACGCGGTCTTGACCGTCCCCTATATCGGTGACTTGCCGCACAATACGCAGAAGACGGGCCCAGACGGCGTGGTCGAACCGTCCGCCATAGGATGGCTCGTCAACGAGGGTGACGTCGCTGGCGATAAGTGCCCGGGCCTCCGGGGCATGGAAGGCGTCCGCGTGGTGCCGGGCAAAGTCCAGAACACGCTGCTGGAGCTGCTGAGCTGTGTCCTCTGTGTATCTACCCACTGCACTCCTGGACGCGCCGAGGCGGTTGAGTGCGGTCCTTAAGTGGTCGCAGAGCTGGGGTTTCTTCTTCCACTTGGGGTTCACGCTAGCGAGCTCAACCGCGCCGTTGCAGTGGACCCAGCCGACGACGTGCTGTAGGACTCGGACCGCGGATTCCATCTCCAGTCTCTTGTTGTGGAGGACACGCTTCAGATGGACAAATTCGAGCTCTGTCTCGGACTAGATAGCCTAGTAGGTCTTCCTGTACGTCTTGCTATCCAGCGTGTCGAGGAGGCCGGCCACGCGGCGGTGAGCCCCTTCGCTATTGCCGCCTGTATAGAAGGCCGCCTCAACGGCCTCACGCGTCCGTAGTGCTCTGTTGGTGTGGCTTCCCTTCAGGGCCACGCCCAGCCGGTTCCAGTCGTCCTTTCCCATATCCTACGTCGCGTTAAGTAGCAGGGCGCTAAGCATATTAAGTACCACCTCAAGTATAGCAAACTAATAGTTATCAATCTAGAGGCTTACTATCCACTTAAATATCAATATATTAAAGGTTTCTAGCCCTAGGTATATCTAGCACTAGCGTATGGTAATAGCCCGCTACCTCTTATAGTTCCACAACGTGATGAGCCTATACGTTGGGAAACCCTTCTCACCACTAAGGCGTAACGCTTCTACTAACTTATGGTCAACTACAACCTAGTCTACTAATATAGCCCCCTAGGGATTAGAGGCAATCAACACAAGCTGCATCTATATCTAGCCGTAGTTATCCACTAGGTTCAGGTCTCTATAGTTCACCTATAGCTTAATATTAAGGTTAGCCAGCAGCCAGTCTGCCGCATAGTAGGGTTAACTCAATACCGCTTTATATATAGCCTAACTACTAGCCCGGGGATAGCCAGCAACGCACCTCAATCATATAGCTCATACGTCCACTAGGAATCAGATTCTGGCGCGCCTATGGCCTCAATATACTCTTAGAGGGCGTAGAGCTAGTACTAGCCCACTATTACCTCTACTTTAGTCTTATTAATAGCTAACTAATTAAGGAATAAGCCTTTATCTTAGTTCTTATTGCTACTACTACTCTTACTGTTAATTAGGTCCTCACTAGCACTATTAGGTTTATATTCCTCAGCCTAGAGGATTCAGCAAACCTCCTTAGCGCTATAGAGGATAAATATATAGTTCTCAGGGGCACTACGCTTAAGACCGCCCTATATAAAGATCTCCTTTAGCTGCTATATATATACTAGCTCAACGCAGCGGTTCCTACCCTAGCTCTAGGTTATCTCTAGGACGTTACTATATAACTTTACGACTGCTAGTAGGTATAGCTTTATGCGTTCTCAAACTAACTCACTTTTATAGAAAGGCTGGTTTCCTATGTAGCGTTTAAGACTTAGACGCTCTATTAAGCTATCTTAACCGCTATGCTTCTATTTTATCTTATCTACTGTATTGCTTATTATTAGCAATATAGTTGGTCCCCTATGGATAATATATATATAGAGAAGGGGGGCCTATATAGAGATGGTAAGTAAAGAGGATAGGGCCGCTAGAGTCACATTTTTTGGTTAGCATTCCTAAGTTATTTCACCCTTACTTATACTCACTATATTATAACATCAATATATAAGAGTTATATCTCACTCATATTTCTAATACCTCCCTTATATAATATATAGTAGATAATTCTAAGTGACTATATTGTTGCTGGAATTCCTATCTAGTGTCTTATTTTGCTGTTCTTAGCTATGTTAGTGCGTAGGTTCACTTCTGGTATGTGATTGTCGTTTCCTAGGCCTCAACGCGCAGGCGCATACCCTGCCTTTGGCTGGGCCACAATGGTGTTATGGGCGCCTCCATCTGGCCCCTCTCCATCCCGTTATTAGCTATTGCTCCACCTCTTATAATAATATATACTATATAGCAGTAAGAGTAATAGAGGATAGTATCTATGAGGCTCTTTATGTCTATCTCTATATAAGGAACTATTCCATTTCCTAAATAGGCCTATTATTTGGTTCTCTACTGGTTTATAATTACTTACTAAAGCCCCTAGGGGCTCTATGGGCGTGACTGGAGTTATATTATTCCTGTAGTTCTTATGAGATGGACATCTTAAACCCTAGCTCCTAGATGAATAGGGAATTCTGTGATATGACTAATGCTATATTGATAAAATCCTTAATAGAAGGATGTTCTTAGCTTCCGTTATGTCTTTATGCTATCTATCTATATATTATGTTTATAGTAGAGGGTTCTTGCTACGCTCCCTTCCAGTCTAGTTCCCACCTTGTCTTCTTATACTTATTATCTATACTAATTATTTTTAGGTAGTATAGTGTTACGGCCAGCTAACTAATAGTGGGTTTATATTAGCAGTAAGTTAGGGATTAAGAACTATAAATAGTATTAAGTCGTTCTATAGGGCTATCTAAGTAATTATAGGTCTTTAAAGGTCTTAGTGATCAGTTAAGTCCTCAATAAGAGTTATAGAGTAATCATCACTTAGGTATAGCTAAAAGTCTCAAATAAGAATCATAAGTTAATTGCTAAAGAGCTATAGAAGTTTATCCTCAAGCGGACTTAAGTCCATCCTATATACAGGTCCTAGGTAGTCCTATTGCTAGGTGCCGTACATGCCCTATACGGCTCCCATATCCTTAGCATACGGCTTCCGTCTTTCTGGAATATGGATGCTGTATCTTGATTATATGGATCTAATCTCTTATCTTATCGTCACGTAACCTATACTATAGTTCTTCCGTTCCTAAGGGATCCTTATATATTCCTATAATTCTATATATAAATATATTATTATAACCACCTAGTATCCTAATAGGGCATCCTTTATTAGTTATACCTAATAGGTTATAATATTAGGTCCCCTCTTTAAAGGTCTAGTCCCTTAGACTAATATAAATAGGTAGTATCTCCTAGGTTAGGGAGGTATTAATTATGCTTCTTAATCTCTATAATACTAATACTATATTAGGTTATATTTAAAAATTAAAAGATTTAAAATCCGTTCTTTATTCTACTTATAATAACGTATTTAAGCGCTTTAGTTCTTCTAATGTTATACCCTATACTTACTATTTCTAGGCGAAGCGTCCTTATTATATAGTAGAGGGTTTAAAGGTCTATTATAGGTATAAGAATTTAAAGCATCCTTATAATAGACTAGTTATTACGTTAAGCTATAAGTCCTATTATATCTTTCTTTATAGGCTGCTTCTAACTTATTATAGTGAAGCATCTTAGTAACTAGCGTTAAGAGTAGGAGGAAAAGGAGGAGCAGGCTAGTAATACTCTATTAGCGCTCTATAAGAAGCTTACTTAGGTATAATTAGAGGTAGCTAATATAGCTAGTTATTTAGCTTATATTTATATAACTTAGAAGTTAATTAAGGAGCGTTATATAGAGACGTTTACTTAGGGGATATAGGAACTTAAGGAGGCTAATAACGTTCTTCCTACATTAGATGCTCATAAGCAATACGTTGTAGAGGATCTTTAGGCTAGAGGTGTTAAGAACGACCCTTTCTAGACTAAGTTTGGGATTAGGGAGGAGTTTATAGACCTAGGCCCCTTGCTTGGGAGTACTCCCATAGCAGCTGCTGGGAGTGCTGGAGGTTCTTAATGGGTTCCTATAAGTTTTCTTTATGTCTATATCCTTTCCACTTAATGAGATATTCTATATTTCCATTATTACTATAGTGGTTAATAATTTGTTTAACTTTATATTCCGGTTTAAGAGGTTCCATAATGATATAGTCTTCTATATATAAACCTTATAGTGCTTTTTTGAGAAGTGAAATGTGAAAGACTAGATAATACTTTATAGTATCTAGTAGTATAAGTTTAAAGTTAACGTTAGATACCTTCTATACAATTTTAAAAGGTCTAAGTTTCTTAAAGTCTAACTTATTACTTAGTTATTTTATCTTAATGTTTCTATAGAGAAGGTATACACTATCCCCCTCCTATAGAGTTAGTCCCTCAACTCTTGAGGTGTTAGCGTATTTATACATCCATTTACACACAAATTTGAGTTCTTTTAGGAGTTCTTATTGGATTTCCTTAAGTTTATTAATATCTACTACAGCTTTTAGAGCTGCTAGGCCTTGTTATAGTTCTCTATAGACTGTTGGGTTGAATCTATAGTTCAGATAGAATGGGGATTCTTTTGTGCTTTCTCCTACTACGCTATTATAGGCGAACTAGGCCATAGGTAGCAATTACACCTAGTTATCTTACTGGTAGTTGACATAGCAGCGTAGATAGGTTTCTATAATCTAATTAATTCATTCTATTTAGCTATTAGTTTATAGATAAAAAGCAGTAGATATTTTATAATTAGATCCAAGCTATAAGATCAGGGATCTCCAAAACTTAGAAGTAAATAACTTATCTCTATTAGACACAATTTCCTTTAGCGTTCCATATTAGCTAATAATTATCTATAGAAACTTATAGGCGAGGTCTTCTATAGTGCTAGACTCTATATATAGGATAAAGTATAAATACTTTATAAGTCTATTAATAATAACTAGGACACTATTATAGTAGACCTTAGTTATTAGTTCTTAGGACTTAAGTAACTTAGTAATAAAGTCTAATAAGATAGATTCCCATGCGGTTTGCAGCACTAGGAGCGGCTATATCTTACTATAAGGCTGATATTGACTGGGTTTGCTTTTTATATAAACCTTATAGTCCCTAATTGCTAAAGATACTTCTTGTTGTGTAGCCGTTTTGTTGTAGTGTTATTTGATGCGTTTCTATGTCTTAGTTACGCCTTAGTGGCTATGTGCAGGAGCAGAGTGTATTTCCCTAATGGCTTCAGGAGACATCCTTCCAGTCGTGCTGGTATTGTCTCTTCTGGCTATTATCAAGAGTCTGGCTGCTGGCATAAGGTCTCCTTTCTTGTCCTTCTTGAGGATAACTTGGGTTTCCTTAGGTACCTGGACTTTATGGTCCAGTCTCCTGCTAAGAGCGTCTGCTCTTCTGTTTTCTTTGCCTTTCTAGTAGATGATTTTAAAGTTAAATTCTAAGAGGAATTCAGACCATCTAATCTATTATTTATTAAGTTCTTTTAATATAGTAAAGTGGGTGAGATTCTTATAATTAGTATAGACCTTAACTTTATACTTTATTCCTAATAGTTAAGGTCTCTATTCCTTAAATACTTTAATAATTACTATAAGTTCTTTATTATAGATTTAATAGTTAAGTTCTAAGCTATATAGCTTATATAAGAAGAAGG